>NC_064602.1:61448729-61453729 GCF_943734735.2 Anopheles gambiae | reverse complement strand
CCGTTCAACACATACTTTTTCGTGGCATTTTTGGAAGATCTTTTTCAAAAATTAGAGGAAAAAAATATAACAGCCGGCGTATTAATTATGGACAATGTTGGCACGATATAGACCGCATGGATATAGATAGGAAATAATTAGTGTTGGGAAAAAGAGCACAATTAGGTGTGCTGTGCGCACACGCACGCACATCTCAGTGTGCGGTGCACATTTCGCACTGTGCGCGCACTCCGCACTGTGCGCGCACTCCGCACTTTTCGCACAGTGCGAGCACACTTCGCACGGTGCGCGCACTTTTCGCACTTTTCGCACACTCCGCACAGTGCGAGCACAGTCCGGACTTTTCGCACACTTCGCACAGTGCGAGCACAGTCCGGACTTTTCGCACACTCCGCACAGTGCGCGCACTTGTCGCACAGTGCGAGCACACTCCGCACTTTTCGCACACCCCGCACAGTGCGAGCACAGTCCGGACTTTTCGCACACTTCGCACATTGCGAGCACACTCCGCACTTTTCGCACACTTCGTACAGTGCAAGCTTCACTTGCTTCACTTTGCACTGTGCGACCATGGTGGTACGCACACAAAGCAACCAATGACAAATCATTAGAGAGAGAGAGAGAGAGAAAGATAGAGAAAGAGATAAAGAGAGGGAAGAGAGAGAGAGAGAGAGAGAGCTAGAGGGAGAGAGATAAAGAGAGAGACAGATAAAGAGAAAGCGAGATAAAGAGAGAGACAGAGAGAGATAAAGAGAGGGAGAGAGAGAGAGAAAGAGAGTGAAAGATAGAGAGATAAAGAGAGAGATAGAGAGAGATAAAGAGAGAGAGAGATAGAGAGAGATAGAGAGAGATAGAGAGAGATAGAGAGAGATAAAGAGAGAGTGAGAGTGAGAGAGAGATAGAGAGAGATAAAGAGAGGGAGAGAGAGAGAGAGAGAGAGATAAAGAGAGAGAGAGAGGTAGAGAGAGATAGAGGGAGAGAGATAAAGAGAGAGAGATAAAGAGAGAGCGAGATAAAGAGAGAGAGAGCGAGAGAGAGAGCGAGAGAGAGAGAGGTAGAGAGAGTGAGAGAGAGAGAGACCTAGTTTTCAATATCTGTAAGCATTTCAACATACATTTATATGTTACTTTAAAGCAATGCATAGGGCAGTATTATTTAGGTTGTCAGCAAGAAACAATAATAGAAAAATCCCGTCATCATTCTCCAGAAGACCGCTTTATAAGCAGGCTTTTTTTTATTCATTCCTTGTAGTCATGTTTGTAGTTTTATTCATGTTTGTGTATTCATTGTTTTGTTGAAATCATTTATATACAGTTTTTTATCCACTTTAGTTTGTTTTATTTTGTTTTACAAACAACATTTTGCCTAGCTTGCTGGGTTTCAAGCGATTTCTTTTACTAGTCTCTATGTCTCCTGCTTTGGAAAATATACGCTCGCAAGGAACTGAGGTAGCTGGGATACATAACACCCGAAGCATGATTTGGTATATTTTTGGGTATTCTAATTTGTGTAGCTTCCACCATTCCAAAGGATCGTCGTTTCTATGTGCCAAAGGTTCTGCTACGTAATTATCCATTTCTTTTTGGTTTGACGTACGTGCATGAAGTATGGTTTGTGGGTGAACTACGTTCAAATCAAACTCTTCCCAGATATTATCTTTTGAACTTTCTGACGCTATCACTACCGGCTCGGAAATATTTTCTTCGTTATTATTGCTATCTAATTCAATTGCATCCATTTCAATCAAAATATTAACGCAACACTCCTTAAATAAATTTGCATTTGAAAATCCCTTTTGCTTAAATCTCGGATCAAGGACCGTAGCTCTAGACATTATATTAGTATTGTCATAATCAAATCGAAGTTTCAATCCTGCTATCAGCTCTTTTAAAAATTTTTGAATTTGTGGCAAAAAAGTGTTGTTAAGCATCATGTGATCTAGTCTATTAAATAATAATGTATCTAAAACACGTACTTTTGAGAGTGTCACATTTTGGTTAAAACATCGAAGACTTTTAAAATAATGCAAGATTGCTCCATAATGGTCCAATCGTTTTCAATGAGCTTTGATTCTGCTCCCAGAAGAGCGAGAGCAGAAACGATTGGCTCTTTGTTGGCTCTGAACCGGTCCAACATGAAGTAAATGGAGTTCCAGCGTGTGGATACATCTTGTATGAGCTTCAGTTCTTTATAGTTTAGATTTTTCTGCATTTCATTTAGCTTGTACAACGCAGTCGAACTCTTTTTGAAATATTTCACTATTTTTCTCACTTTAGTAACGGTCGTTTCGATGGTGTCGTTAATCGCATCTTTAACTACGAGATTAAGAGTATGTGCGTAGCACGGAACGTGCTGGATTTCCAATAGGTTTATGGCTTTTATCATGTTTGGCGCATTGTCGGTTACAACACAGCACACTTTATCTAAAATCGCGAACCTATCCATCACACTTTTCAACCATAGTGCAATGTTTTCTGATGTATGCCGTTCCGTAAATTCTTCACACTCTAATAGATAAGATTTTAAATTAGTACTGTCGTTGACGAAATGTACCGTTGCAGCTAGAAAATTTGTGCCATTTAAACCCGTCCAGCCATCCGATGTTAAACAGACTGCTTTGGAATTCTTAAGATCCGTTTTAACCTTGTCCAATACATTACCGTACTGCTTATTAAGCATTGCATTGCTGAACGTTTTTCTGTTAGGCAGAACGTAACTGGGACAAATGGTACGGAAAAGTTCCTTAAAATCTTCTGCTTCTAGTAAGTAGAATGGTAGAGCATGGTTGCAAAAAATCTTCAGCAATTGTTCATCAATGTTTGTTTTTGAGGCAGCACTTAGGGGTTTAAAAACATCTACGTAGTCGCTTACTGACTTTTGTATCTGTTTTTCTCCACCTGTATTTTGATTTGGTTGTATTGATTTGCTGGAAGAAGCAGAGTTTACTGGTTGGCTAACAAATGTTGTCGGGTGTTTCTTTGAAAAATGTCGCTTTAAAGTAAACGGTGAACTGCCACTAATTGTTAACAAATCTTTGCAAATTTTACACCTGTATTTGTTTGCAGCAGCAGTGTGACGTTCAAAATGACTCCAAATATCACATCGCGTTGTCTTCGAATCCATTGTTTGTCAGCTGCAAATCAAGAGAAATAAACTTAGTCAATCACTAGTTAATGCTAATTATTTGGTCTGGCAACCAAAGTCACGCACAACACTCTACACAACGCGTGCAATTTCCATTTAGGCTAATACGTTTGATATCGCTTTATACACCGTAACTAATACGCACCTTGTTTAATGGACTAAATATCACTACACTCCAACTAATAGTACTTTTGATAATTTTACTTTGATGTTCAATGATTAAACGTATTTCACACTTTCACCGCGGTAGGCTTCCGTTTGATTCGAAGATCACATCTGATATGAGAATTTATAGTTCGATGTCTGGTTATTTATACTCTGGGAAAAAACTCACACAAAATTCCTCGGACTTATTTTCCTAAAACTTCGACTGTGTCGGAAAGCATATGCTATGTACCAGAACGAGAAAGCATGTCTGTTTTGTTTTCTGGATTGTGCAAGCGTAATCTTTCTGGACCTGTTAGTGTAGCGTAGTGTACGTGTACGTAGTGTGTGAATGTGTACGTGATAGTCTTAGGTCATTTGCACAGCTGCTGGTAAACAAAAGAATCAGACTAGGCAAAATTATCACATTGATTCCGGAGTATAACGACCAATGTTCAAAATTTTCTACAAATATTGGACAAACGGCTCCAAAGGCGTAGCTGACCCCGACCAGTGTCAGCTTTTTATCTTAGAGTTCATTTACTCAGCCATCGGGTTCGTCTAACAGTGGATGAACTTGGCGGTCACCAGACCTCTTCAAACCCCCCCCCCCCCCCCCTTTCGCCCGCCCATCTACGATGGCTATTATTGGTCCCAACAGAAAGCATGTGTAGATCCCTGCAAATATTGGAAACTCCATCGATTTGACATACACCTGTTTCGAATCCTTTAAAGGGTATAGAAAATATTTTTTAAATCTAAGAGCCCCCTTCTACGCTGCACTTCATTCCTCGCTCTTCTTTTCCACCCTTTTACGCATGGGAAAAGCGCAGAACGCTGAAACACGCGCGCACTGCTGAAATCAATACAATTTAATCATCGTTGGCCCAAGGCATTGGGTAGAGCGAGAAACAACATAATTCTTTGCAAGTGTGGATGGCCGGTGCACGAGCACACCGAAACCGCGCGGAGACATTTGCTGCGAGAATCGAATGCACAGAACGCTGCGCTTGACCACCATCGAAAACCCGTTACACAAACACAAGGATACAACACACCCAGACAAAAATTTAAAGGCCCCGAAACACAATATCAACACAGCGGTCCGTAGCCAGAGAAATTATCAGGAAAAATCGGCTGACACCAAGCACGCGTCTCTTTAAAACAACTATGAACTGTGAAGGTCGTAGGTAAACGGCGCTCCAGTGGGGTGAGGTTTCTTGCAAGAATCGATCTCATCGATGTGGATGTGTGCGCTCTTGAATTTGGCTGAGATGAAACGTGTCTGTGCTTGTACTCGGGGCCACCGCTTTGCGATTGTGCAATAAAACAGACAGCTGGATTCACGCGAAAAATGCTATTCGCGTCGCAGGCTTGCGATAGCAGGGCATGGTTTAATGCAAAAACTACAATTTTCACTCGGAGCCCTAGTCAAATTTTGTAGTTAACTGAAGAGAAGGGAACATGGGACAGGGCGGGGGGGGAGGGCGATGGGCATGTGTGGTATGAATGTGTGCAAGCGATTTATGGACCTTTGATTCGCCCCGACTTGAACTCGCTGTACCAACGGATCGGTGTTGCTAAAGCTAACTGAACCTACTTGTTCCTTACGGATTATTCATAACACATTGTTCCTTACAGGAACATTGTAATTTTAATATGATTTTTGTAACAATTTAAACCATTAGCGCCGCTGCGCATACTAGTGATCG